>NW_027507764.1:45745896-45788396 GCF_037356315.1 Lithobates pipiens
GTACCGCTACCACCGCGGATACCTGGTCTCTGTCTCTCCAGGGTTTCAACAAATTCACGTGGTAGATCTGATATGGTTTCCTTTTCCCTGGCTGGTGTACCTTGTAGTTTACCTCCCCCACTTTTTCCACTATCTCAAATGGACCTTGCCACTTGGCCAAGAACTTGCTCTCCACCGTGGGTATTAGGACAGCCACCCGGTCTCCTACTTGGAACTGTCTGACTTTCGCAGACCGGTTGTACACCCTTCTTTGGGCTTCCTGAGCCCTCTGCATGTGCTCCCTTACCAGCGGCATCACCTTAGCCACCCTCTCTCGCATTTGAGATATATGTTCCACAATGGTTTTGTGTGGTGAGGACTCACTTTCCCACGTTTCCTTTACCAGATCCAGCAACCTCCGAGGCCGTCGCCCATACACTAGCTCAAACGGGGAGAAGCCTGTGGATGCTTGTGGAACCTCCCGGATGGCAAACAAAAGGGCAGGGAGTAACATATCCCAATCCTTCCCGTCCTTCTGGATGACTCTTTTGAGCATGGTTTTCAAAGTTTTATTGAACCTCTCCACTAGGCCATCAGTCTGCGGGTGATAGACGGACGTCCGCAACTGCTTAATTTGGAACAGTTTGCACAGGTCCGCCATCACCTTTGACATAAAAGGGGTCCCCTGGTCCGTTAATATCTCTTTAGGAAAACCGGTTCGCGAAAACATCTGAAATAGTTCTCGGGAAATGGCTTTAGAGGAAGTTTTCCTCAAAGGAACTGCTTCTGGGTACCTGGTTGCATAGTCTAGGATGACTAATATATACTGGTGCCCTCTTGCCGATTTTACCAGGGGTCCCACGAGATCCATAGCGATCCGCTCGAATGGAACCTCAATAATTGGCAAGGGTACCAGAGGGCTTCTATAGTGGGGCACTGGGGCAGTTAACTGGCAAACGGGACAAGATGCACAATATCTTTTAACCTCAACTTTCACCCCTGGCCAGTAAAACCGGTCAGTTATCCTGGCCTCTGTTTTCTCTGCCCCCAAGTGTCCTCCCAGTGCATCGTTGTGGGCTAGATCGAGTAGCATCCGCCTATACGGTTGGGGAACCAGCAACTGCTCTATAATTTCCCCACGGCTTTCAGCCACTCTATAAAGCAAGTCCCCCTTTAAGGCAAAATGAGGAAACCTCTGGTCTGCTCCTGGCATTTGTGAGACCCCATCCACAACAGAAACCTGCTCTCTGGCATTGACCAAGGTAGGATCCCGCAGCTGGGCGGTGCCAAACGCACCCCTGGGTACATCTAGATCTGGGTGTACTGGCCTTGAGGACGTTTCCCCTTCACTTTCCTCAACCGGGGACTGCAATGGGGAGAGGTCCTCGTCGTCCTCCCCCAGCATAACCTGTAACGGGAAGACTCCCCCCCCCCTCAGAGTTTAGCTCGGTTTTGCAACCTGAAACAGACACATCCTTTAACTTAATATTCTCTACAGTATCTTTATCACCAATGGGTATATCTGTATCAGTGGGGTGGGTTTCAGGCCCATGTTCCTCAGACTCTCCTGGCTGTCCTGGCAGCCCCATCTGTACCTGGCTCCACAGTTCGAAAAACAGTGGACAGTCCCGCCCCACTATAATGTCATGTATAAGACTTCTCACTACCCCGACCTCTTGGGTAACTGAGATATGACCATATGACACAGTCACTGAAACCATGGGGTATTCCTTGGTGTCCCCATGGATGCACACTACCCGTAGGGTTTTCCTTACAGGGCCAAGTCTTCCAATCACCCTGGCATGTACCAATGTTACCATGCTACCAGAGTCCAGTAGCGCCCTGGCAGGAAGGTGGTTCACCCGCACTTCACACTCGAATTGTCCTGAGATTGGATCCAGGTGAGTGGTGCAGACTCTTTGCACGTAGAAGGAGCTTCTCCAACCAATTCCGCAGTCCATAGGCTACTCCTGAAGTGGGCATTGCGCCCGGGTATGTCCCCAGGACCGACATCGCCAACACTGTAGGTCTCCTATTCTTGGGACAGGAACCACCCTTCGAGGTTCCGTAGCAGATGATGCGGTTCTGCGGATCCCGGCGTCTGGCAGGGCTTCTCTCCTAGGCGCTACGGCTGGTCTGGTTGCCCTTGGTGTGGGTTCCCTGCGCCTGGCAGGCCCAAGTAGGTCCTCCACCACGGTGTACCTTTCCACCAACTCCACCAGCTGGTCAGCGGTTGCGGGGTCTCCATGGCTTACCCAGTGCTGTAGGTCATCTGGCAGGGACCGCAGGTACCAGTCCATTACTATTCGTTCCACCATCTGTGGGCCTGACAGTTTTTCTGGCTGCAGCCATTTTTTAACTAGCTGAACCAGTTCATGCATTTGTGACCTGGGTGGTCGGTCAGGCTTGTACCGCCAGCGATGCACCCTCTGAGCCCGGACAGCTGTGGTCACTCCTAGGCGGGCCAGGATCTCTGCCTTCAGACGCTCATAGTCGCTGATATGTTCTGCTGGGAGGTCAAAATAGGCCTTTTGCGGGTCACCGGTGAGAAAAGGGGAGATAATGCCGGCCCATTGGTCACGGGGCCACCCCTCTCTCTCCGCTATCCTCTCGAAGGTGGTGAGAAAGGCCTCTACATCATCGCTGGGCGTTAATTTTTGTAAAAAATGGCTGGCCCTCACAGACACCTGGTTGCCAGTGGCAACAGCCACTTGTTCACGTCCCTGAGCCAGCCGCTGTACTGTCTCCTGCAAGGCAGCCACCTGTGCTTGAGTGGACTCCTGCTGAGAAGTAAACTGGGCGGCTAGCAGCCGTGTGCTTTCCTGTTGTGCAGCTATGGCCTGTGCCAGTGCCTGCTGCTGCTGAGCCATCGCTTCCTCATGGCGACGGTTTGCGTCTGCTGAGGCTTGCTGCTGAGTCATGGTGGCTTGTGCCAAAGCCCTGATGACCTCCTCCATGTCTTTGCCTGCCGCTTGCAGCGTCTGGGCTGGCTTCACCCAAGACATGCAATTTGTACACAGTCTCTTTTAAATGTCAGTTTTTAAACGGTTTTTGCGGCTGCAAATGCACTTTTGCCCGCATTCTCCACCAGTTGTGAAGTTTGGGGATACTAGCTCCGCGGGATTAAGTGCTTAAACCGTTGTCAGGTGAAACCAAAATATATTTATTTATCAACAAATCAAAAATAAAGCTTTTCTTCAGCATGTAAAACTATAAATCAAAGTCCGCTTGTCTTCAGCACAAAAATAATACAAAAAGGAAAAACACCTACAGTTCTGTAGAAAAGGTCTTCACCAAAAAGAGTCCTTGTAGAGACCTTTATGCAGCCTCCAAAACAGCAAACAGCCAATATAACAGCACAGCCAGACAGCTCCTCAGACAGGTGTTCAACTCCTTCTCCTTCTCACCACACCTTTCTGACTACTTCCTGTTTTTATGGGCTGTGTGTCCTCCTGGAGGCTGTTAACCCCCTGTGGTCAGGGAGGGAGGCTCTTTCCCACCCAAATGACACTTTAGAGCCTCCCAAATTCCGGGACCCAACTACCTCTCTTAAAATACAGAGAGGACCGCGAATCAGTCCACTCCTGCAAACTACACCCGGAATCTGTCACCCATTTTGGGTGACCCCCTGAGCCTACCATTATTCCCTTAAAGGGACCACATCCCAAATATAGGCGATACATAGTACCCGTCCAGGACCCAACCTTGGCGTCCTGTACAATGTATGTATGTATATATATATATATATATATATATATATATAATGTGTGTGTGTGTGTGTGTGTGTGTATATATATATATATATATATATATATATATATAATGTGTGTGTGTGTGTATATATATATATATATATATATATATATATATATATGTAATTTGTATACAGTGTGGAATGACCATGCAATTAACAGTTAAAGTAGCTCAGTGCTGAATAGCAAAAAAAAAAAACCCTGATCATGAAGGGGGTATAACCTTTCGGAGGTCAAGTGATTAAAAATATCATAAATGATTTACCCCCCAAAATACCGGATCATGTCAGTATCTGTGCATGACCTGAATCGGTTGTTTCCTTTCAGTGCTGCCCCAACACAATTGAAGACCATTGGTGCACTTTGTAGGCACTAAAAACAGAGGTCACAGATTTTTTAGTACAGTATTTATTTATAGGTAACAATTTATTATGACTGTTGGGACAGTAAAAAAAAAACAAGGACCCAATGGCTGCAAGGCAATGGTGGTAATCAACCATAGAAAAACCTTCCTTCTAAGAACAGGTCTGTCCTTCTACCTTCGGGTTCTAGTCTTCGAGTCATCATGAAGTTTTCTATGAAATCGGAAACGCAGTTTATTTTTTTGCTAAGGAAAAAAAAACAAAAAACAAATAAGACTGGAAATTTTTCACCTGGGAGAATCAAGATTCACATCATCACCATATTTGTGCTTTAGAACTACTAATATACTTTCTGCATGTTAATTTCTCTTGGAAGTCAGCGTGTGCTTTCTATAAATGTAAAACCATCTGTTGGCACCTTCTAAAAGACTAGAACTCAACCCATCCAGACATGAATTATTTATTTTGATGGAATTTTTTTTTTTTTTTTGTGTTTCCTAGGCAAGCTTAAGGGTTCCACTCCTTGCGTTTTAGATTTCATGAACTTTTTTTTTATTTTTCCACATATACCTACAATAAATTTTAGGGTGATCATACAAGACAGGCAGAGGTGATAATCACCCGCCGACCAAGCCTTTTTTGGCACTTTTCCTTTTATCTGTATTTTTAGCTCAAAAATTACTTAGAATCCCCAAACATTATATATATGATATACAGTGAGGGTGGAAAGTATTCCGACCCCCTTAAATTTTTCACTCTTTTTTTATATTGCAGCCATTTGCTAAAATTATTTACGTAAATTTTTTTTTTCCTCATTAATGTACAAACAGCACCCCATATTGACAGAAAAACACAGAATTGTTGAAATTTTTGCAGATTTATTAACAAGTTCCCGACCGGCGCACAACGATGTACGTCGGCAGAATGGCATGGGCAGGCAAACTGGCGAACAGGTATGTCCAGTTGAATTTGCCGCCCTGCCATCGTGTGCGCGCCGCCGCCGGGACCCCCATGAGTCCGGTCGAGGGTCCCGCAGACTCGATCGCCGTGGGGATACCCGCGATCGTCTTACGGGGAAGGAGAACGGGGAGATGCCGTTGTAAACAGCATCTCCCCGTTCTGCCTAGCAACAAGTGACACTGATCTCTGCTCCCTGTGATTGGAGCAGAGATCAGCGTTCACTAGCACACAGCCCAGCCCCCCACAGTTAGTAACACGCCCCTAGGACACACTTAACTCCTACACTGCCACCCCCTGGTTAACCCCTTCACTGCTAGTGTCATTTACACAGGAATCAGTGCATTTGTATAGCACTGATTGCTGTATAAATTAAAATGGTCCCAAAAATGTGTCAAAAATGTCTGATGTGTCCGCCAGTCACAATAAAAATTGCTGATCGCCACCATTACTAGTAAAAAAAAAAAATAATTAATAAAAATGCCATAAAACTATTTTTATGGCATAATGCATAATGCCCTATTTTGTAAATGCTATAAATTTTGCACAAACCAATCAATAATCGCTTATTGCATTTTTTTTTGTTTTTTTTTACCAAAAATATGTAGAAGAATACATATCGGCCTAAACTGAGGAAAAAAAATGTTTTTTTATATATTTTTGGGGGATATTTATTATAGTAAAAAATAATGCGTTTTATTCAAAATTGTCGCTCTATTTTTGTTTATAACGCAAAAAATAAAAACCGCCGAGGTGATCAAATACCAACAAAAGAAAGCTCTATTTGCGGGAAAAAAAGGATGTCCATTTTGTTTGGGAGCTATGTCGCACGACCGCACATTTGTCAGTTAAAGCAATGCAGTGCCGAAAAAGTGGTCTGGTCATTGGCCTGCAAAATGGTCCAGTCTGAAAGTGGTTAAAAAGTATTCAGTCCCTTTGCTCAGTTATTTAGTAGAAGCCCCTTTTGATATAATAGAGCCATGAATCTTTTTGGGAAAGATGCAACAAGTTTTTCACACCTGGATTTGGGGATCCTCTGCCAGTCCTCCTTCCTCCTGACTGGTCGCAGCAGGGACCAGTCAGGATGCGCAGCACGACTCGCGCATGCACAGCGGGGAACCAGGCTGTGGAGCCGCAAGGCCTTACTTACTGAAGATGCTGGCGAGGGTAAGTGTCCACATTTTAAAAGCCAGCAGCTACAGTATTTGTAGCTGCTGACTTAAAATTTTATTTTTATCTTTTTTACTTTTTTGTAAAAAAAAAAAAAAGTAAAAAAAAAAAAAATAATTAATAGGAAGACATTGCTAGTTGGGTTGTAGGTGGAGGTGTGGACAAATATTGGACAACAGCAGCATTTTATTATATTTGAGGTCCCCATGCACACAAGGTGTTTTTACACCTGCTTTTACCAGTGTCAGATGTTTTATTTTTTATTTATTTTATTTTATGCAGCTTAAAAACTCCTCTCCATGTCATCCTATGGCTTCATGTACATACAGGCTTTTAGGAGCTGTAAGTGGCATAGGCGTTTATAATCTTCAAAAAAACTAAAAACAAGGACAGCGCATTTTGAAGACCGCCGTTACAGCTGTAAAAGGGTCTGACGCTGCTAAAGGCGGCTAAACGTGGCTTATCGTTGGATAGAGCGTTAAGCGTTTTTTTCTTACGTGTCCAAATCAATGGTTCTTTATGAGAGCCGTCTTAACTGGTCCGACTTTCAGCCCATTGATTTGAATGGAAGTAGCATCCAAGTTGGATCATCATGATCGGACTTGTGGTGCGACTTGTGCTCTGAGGACCTTGAAGGGGAACCCAATGCCAAAATGAAAAAAAACAAACAGTGTGGGGTCCCCCTAAGATCCATACCAGGCCTTTTGTGTCTGGTACAGATCTGAAGAGGGAATTCTACACCAAAATGGAAAAAAAAACAGCGTGCCCCCCCCCCCCAATACCATACCAGACCCTCCGGTCTTGTATGGTCTTTGAGGGGAAACCCCACGCAAAAGAAAAAAAAAAACGGCATGGGCCCCCCTCAAAATCCATACCAGACCCTTATCTGATCGTTAGGAAAGAGGGGGGATGAGCGAGCCCCCCCCCCCGACCATACCTCTCAACAAGGGGGGTGGGTGGGTGCTTTGGGGCAGCAGGTAGCTCTGAATCCCCAACCCCATTTTGATGGGGACAAGGGACTCTTCCTGACAGCCCCGGGTGGTGGTTTTGGGAGTCTGTGGCCTGGGAAGGGGGCTTATCAGAATCTGGAGGCCCCCTTTAATCCCCAGATCGCGGCCCCCCACCCCTACATCATACCCCTACCCAATCACCCCAAAAAAGCAGAGCAGTGTAAATAAAAACAAGAGACGGTTTTGACAAGTCCTTTAGGCTGGGTTCACACCGCTGCGGCTGGGAGACCCGGATGTGATTCGCACCGCACTGCAGTGCAAATTACATGCGATCTCTGTGCGATGCGAGTTCAGCCATACAGATAGTATGGCTGAATTCGCATCGCACCTGCCGCAAACTCGCATGGGACCCTTTTTTGGTCCGCAGCAGAATCGGATCGCATGGGGGTTCACACCATGCGATCCGATTCCTGTCCGAGTTTGCAGATCGCACTGCGATATGCGAACTGATCTGGGGGTGTCATTAAGATTTCACTGACACTCCCAGCAGTCCGCATAGGGCAGTGTAAACTGCCGGCGGGAGGCATCCGATGCAGGAAAACGCCGCAGATTCGCGGCGTTCCCGCATAGCTCCGGTGTGAACCCAGCCTTAAGGGGGGAGGAATATTTAGGAAAACAACCTTAAACACTTTCCAGAGTCACCTTAGTTTAGAACTCATTTTGCCACGTGTACACTCTGTACTCCTTTAGTCATTAATCCCATTAATTTCATTAATGATTGATCATGCCAATGACTATCAGTTTGCTTAGTCCAGCGTCTTAAAGCGGAGCTCCACCCTAAAGTGGAACTTCCACTCAGCGGATTCCTCCCCCCCTTCGATGCCACAATTGGCACCTTTCAGGGGTGAGGGGGGTGCAGATACCCGTATAATACAGGTATCTGCACCCACTTCTGGGCATAGGTAGCCGCAGATGCTCCCCCACCCCCGTTGTGTTCTGGGAAACACACAGTTTGAAGACGCTCAGCGTGACCTGCGCATGCGCTGTAGGGAACTGGGCAGTGAAGCCGCAACGCTTCACTTCCTGATTCCCTGATAGAGGATGGTGGTGGGGGCAGCCGAGAGACGAGCGATTGCTCGTCATCTGCTGCTGACGTTGCGGGCACCCAGGACAGGTAAGTGTCCATTTATTAAAAAAAGTCAGAAGCTGCACTATTTGTAGCTGCTGGCTTTTAATATTTTTTTTTTTTTTTTTTTACAGTGGAGGTTCGCTTTAATGGAGAAGTATGGCCAAAACTTTTTTGGCCATACTTATCTTGTAGGTCACAGGAGTGCACTTACGTTTTCTGTCCTGTAACCCATACTCCAGTAATAGCTGTCAAACAGCTGATGTGGCAGAGCTGCTCCAGGATCTGGAAAGAGCCTGACAATATTGTCGGGATCCACCCAGATGCTTGATCGGCTGCTGGCTCAGCCTCTCATCAGGCCACTGAAAGCCGAAGCCAGTTGCTCCCACCTTCTCACCAGCCGGGAGTTCAAATGAGTTCTAGAGGACCAGAGCAGAGAGCAGTGACTGACAGTCACTGCTCCGAGCAGACCAAGAACTGACTGATTAGCGGTCATGCTAAGTTCTTTGTCTTAGAGCTGACGTGGGATAGCTGCAGCATGGAGGGGAGTATGTGTGCTTGTTTTTTTTAAAGGTCTCACACACACTTTAATCATACAATGCCTCAAAGCAATCTCCATCTGTTAAGCAGTCTCTTTAGATAACTCATAGTGCTCCAGGGATCCTTTGTCACGTATTAACTGGTAATTTGCAAAGGTTATGTATGTAACGACAATTTTAAAACTAAGAAACATGAAATCAAAACAACTTGGCCCGAAAACCATTATAGCTTCCCTTTAAGACCGCTCCGCCAAACCCGACTCCCTTAAGCGAGAACAGATGAAAGATGAGGAAAAACTTGTCGCAAGGCCAAGTGTATTTTTATCATTAGGACTTTGTTTTTATTGCTTTCCTGAAAAGGTATAAAAGCCTTTGTGTGGCCGCTCGTCACATCATCAAAAATGATTCAAGATAACTGCTCATCTCTATTACTGACATTGTGTTGTCCTTCACCTGAAATAATCCAATGATTTTCTTTTTTCCGCGGTGTCAGAGCTCGCTACTGCGTTTTATATTTCAAGTTTAAAGTGATTAGGGATTTTTTGTAAGATACCAATCCCAGATCCTTTCTAAATTGTTTTATGGTTTTTATTTTTTTTTGTTTTTTTGTTGCATGTGCCTAGCATTTAATTGGTTGGATGTGATTATATCCCCACCCTCCAAGGTGGCCTGGCTGCAACTTTGTCCATTTAGAATTGGGAAGTGAGATTCAGAGAAAATAAAAACCCAAACACAAAGTTCAAACCCACTGCCAACACAAAAAAAAATAAAAAAAATTCAAATGGAAATGAACTTTAACCACTTCCCCCCGGGTTGAAGTCATATGACATCGGGGACTTGAAGTGGAGATATTTGGATGATGGGTGCAGCTGCAGTCATCATCCAGATATCTTTTTTTTTTTTTTCAACCGGCGATTCTCTGCAATGCAAAAGCCATCATGAGACGAGGCAACAAGAGGATGAATCCGCCGGTGGTGGCAGTTTATCATAGAGATAGCCGTGGACCAGATGGTCCCCGGCCAACTTTATGACCCTCAGTGCACGGAAGCGACGTCATGACGTCACTTCCGGCGCTGGCAGATGCAAACTTTTTTTTTTTTTCCCCCCGCTGGAAAGCTTGAGATCAATTTTTATTTTTCATCCCAGGCTTTCCAGCATTGAGGAGAGATGTGCGGACTTATAGACCCCACATCTCTCCATAAAGAGGACCTGTCATGCCCTATTCCTATTACAAGGGATGTTTAAAAACAAAAAAATAAATAAAGGGAAAGTGTAAGGGCCGGTTCACACTGGGGGCGAGGCGACACGACTTGCCTCGCCGCGACCTGCCGCCACCTCAGCGGCGACTTGCAAATGACTTCTGTATAGAAGTCAATGCAAGTCGCCCCGAGGTCGCCCAAAAGTAGTACAGGAACCTTTTTTCTAAGACGGAGCGGCTCGAGTCGCTCCTCTTAGAACGGTTCCATTGTACAGAACGGGGGCGACTTGTCAGATCGCGGCACGGCAAGTCGTGTCGCCTCGTGTCGCCCCCTGTGTGAGCCGGCCCTAAAAATACAAAAAACAAAACAAAAAACAATATATATATATATTTTTTTAAACCACTTCAATACCGGGCAGTTTCACCCCCTTCCTACCCAGACCAATTTTTCGTTTTCAGCGCCGTCACACTTTTTGAATGACAATTGCGCGGTCATGTAACACTCTACCCAAATTACATGTGCATGTTTTTTTTCCCCCCCACAAATAGAGCTTTCTTTTGGGGGTATTTGATCACCTCTGCGTTTTTTTTGTTTGTTTTTGCGCTATAAACAAAAGAAGAGCGACAATTTTGAAAAAAACACAATATTTTTTACTTTTTGCTATAATAAATATCCCAATAAAAAAATAAAATAAAAAAATGTTTCCTCAGTTTAGGTCGATGTGTATTCTTCTACATATTTTTGGTAAAAAAAAGCAAAAAAAAGCGCAATAAGCGTATATTGATTGGTTTACGCAAAAGTTATAGCGCCTACAAAATAGGGGATAGATTTATGGAATTTTTTATTTATTTATTTATATACTTACTAGTAATGGCGGCAATCTGCGCTATTTTTTTTTTGTGACTGTGACGGACACTTTTGACACATTTTTGGGACCATTCACATTTATACAACGATCAGAGCTATAAAATTGCACTGATTACTGTGTAAATGTGACTGGCAGGAAAGGGGTTAACACTAGGGGTGATCGAGGGGTTAATTCTGTTTCCTAGGGAGTGATTCTAACTGTAGGGGGAGGGGACTCACAAGAGGAGGAGACCAATCGGTGTTCCTCTGTACTGAGAACACACCATCGGTCTCCTCTCGCCTGACAGGACGTGGAGCTGTGTGTTTACATACACAGCTTAATGGTCCTGCTGTTTTCACAGGCAATTGCGGCCGCCGGGCACGTGCACCGTGTCCCGAGCAAACACGGCAGGCGCACGCCCCCTAGACGAGCTGAGGAAGATGGGAGATCCCTCCTGCTGACATCATATGACTATGGGCGGGTAATGAAGTGGTTAAAGCACCCCTATCCCCTCGTGCTTACACGCAGAAACAAACTCCTACATAGGTATGGCTGCAATCGGTAGAGCGAGAGCAATAATTCTAGCACTAGACCTCTTTAACGCTAAACTGGTAACCTGTATTGCCTATGGACCCTTGGAGGTCGGTGTTCTGGCAGATAGTGTCCTGCTATCATATAGTGTCCGCCTCGTACTGCGCATGCGCAGTACGGAGCAGACGAAGCTTCGGAAAATCTCAGAAGATGAACGGCGCCTGCGCCGTGAGTGGAGCTGGTAGCCCCACCATCCAAGCGGACTTAGGGTTGGGAAAATGAGAGGGCCCCTCATGGGCGAGCTTCGCTCGCCACGCTTTGGTCGGCTCTTTTATATTCCAACTCTATGTTCACTTGGATGGTGGGGATAGAACCTGGACTCACGGCGCACACTATCTGATGGGGGAAAGTATATGATAGGACACCGGAAAAAGACATCATGACAACACTTTCGGTGCCGGAAGATGTAAACACTGGCGTTTATTTTTTTAATTTATTTATTTTTTTGGAAAGCCTGAGATCGATTTTTTTTTTTTGATCTCAGGCTTTCCAGCATTGAGGAGCGATGAGGACTTACAGACCCCAGATGTCTACGTAAAGGACCTGTCATGCCCTATTACAAGGGATGTTTACATTACTTGTAATAGGAATAAAAATGATCAAAAAAATAAAAAAAATTAAGTGAAAGCGAGAAACTACAAAATAAAATAAACAATAATAAATATTTTTTTTAGGGCACCCCCGTCCCCTCGCAAGCAAAAGCGCACTCATACGTAGGTCACACCTGCATGTGTAACGACATTCCAACCACACATGTGACGTATCGCTGCGATCGTTAGAGCGAAAGCAACTTGTTCTAGCATAGTGGTAACCTGTAAAAAAAAAAAAATGTAAAGCATCGCCTGTGGAGATTTTTAAGTACTGTTGTTTGTTGCCATCCTATGAGTGTGTGCAATTTTAAAGCGTGACGTTATCTATTTGCTCTGTATAACATCATTTTCACATTCAACAAAAAAATTGGGGTATATATTGTTTTTTTTTTTTTTATTTGTTTTTTTATTCATGAGTGTTTTTTTTTTTTTCTTAAAAAAATGTTTGAGAAATAGCTGCGCAAATAACGTGTGGCATGAAAAAAAATTGCAACAACCACCGTTTTATTCCTTAGGGTCTCTGTTAAAAAAAAATCTTATATAATGTTTGGGGGGTTCTGAGTAATTTCCTAGCAATAAAATTATGATTTTTACATGTAGGAGAGAAATGCCAGAATTGGCCTGGGTGGCAAGTTGTTAAAGTTTTTTTTTTCGTTTTTTTATATTTGGGTATAGGGGTAAGAACTCCCTGTAAGGTTTTTATTGTTATCTGTATCCCCATTTAGGAGATTCATTCTCTCTAACCGTCTTAATCACCAGTGTGACTAAAAATGAAAATGAGCAGCAAATCTAAAAATTTGAGTTGCCACCAGAGCAGAAATTAATGGCAGGTGTTCTGCCTTCAGCAGGTAAATTCATTGTGTTTTTTCTCCCTGCAATATTAAACTTGGCCACTAGATAGAGTCCAGAATAATGCATGTTAAATGCTTTGGTGGGATTTGGCGCTATTTATTATGAATGGCACACCAACACACCTGCCAATGGATGTGCTTTGCATTGGCATGCTCCCAGGTAAGCAAAGACACAGTACTGCAATCTGCCTATGTAAACAAGGCAGATCACTGTTCTGATTAGGGGGGGGGGGGGATGGGATGGAGTTTGTATCCCTGCAAAGCAGAGGATAAATTCCATCTCTTCCCCTAGTAAAAGCACCTCACACCCAGTACAGTAAAACACTGGCTAGGCACACAGTTAACCCTTTGATTGCCCATGATGTTAACCCCGTCCCAGCCAGTGTCATTTGTACAGTGACAGTGCATATATTTTTAGCACTGATCACTGTATTAGTGTCACTGGTTCCCCCAAAAAAGTGTCAGTTTGGTGTCCAATTTGTCCACTGCAATATCGCACTCCTGCTATAAGTCACTGATCGCCATGATTACTAGTAATAAATAAAGATTAATAAAAATATCCCATAGTTTGTAGACGCTATAACTTTTGCAGAAACCAAATTAAAATGAATATACGCTTATTGGGATTTTTTTTTTTAACAAAAATACGTAGCAGAATACATGTTTTCAATGGTTTTATTGGCTGTTTTTAGAGCAGAACGTAATATATATATTTATATATATATATATATATATATATATATATATATATGTGTGTGTGTGTGTGTGTATATATATATATATATATATATATATATATATATATATATATATATATATATATATATATATATTTATTTATTTATTTATTTATTTTCAAAACAATCAGTCTTTTTTTTAGTTTATAGCGCAAAAAATAAAAATAGGTGATCAAAGAGGTGATCAAATACCACCAAAAGAAATTGTTGCATGACCGCGCAACTGTCAGTTAAAGTAACGCAGTCCCACATCGCAAAAAAATGGCCTGCTCGTGAAGGGGGGGGGGGGGGGGGGGGGAGGTAAATCTTCCAGAGGTCAAGTGGTTAAACATACGTGTTCCACTATTGTCATAATCAGGAACTCTGCTCTGAAAAAATGCCATGCAGCCATCACTGTAGTACATGTAGACAACAAGATAATGCAACACAAGATAAAAAAAAAAGAAAAAAGTAATCCAGTGTTTTATAAAAAAATAAAAATAAAATAAAAAGAATACCAAGATAATGCAACAAAAGATGGAAAAAAAAATAATAATCCAGTATTTTATTTAAAAACAAGATAATGCGACAAAAGATGAAAAAACAAGTAATGCAGTAATATATATATATATATATATATATATATATATATATATATATATAAAAACAAGATAATGCAGCAAAAGATGAAGAAAAAAGTAATAATCCAGTATTTTTTTTTAACAAAAATAACAAGATAATGCAACAAAAGATGAAAAAAAAAGTAATCCA
The DNA here is from genome assembly GCF_037356315.1 of Lithobates pipiens. Classification (NCBI taxonomy): domain Eukaryota; kingdom Metazoa; phylum Chordata; class Amphibia; order Anura; family Ranidae; genus Lithobates; species Lithobates pipiens. The sequence goes on from NW_027507764.1 coordinate 45,760,297, forward strand.
GTATTTTATTTAAAAAAACAAAACAAAAAAAAAACAAGATAATGCAACAAAAGATGAAAACAGAAAAGCAATGCAGTATTTTATAAAAAAATAAAAAATAAAATAAAAAGAATACCAAGATAATGCAACAAAGGATGGAAAAAAATAATAATCCAGTATTTTATTTAAAAACAAGATAATGTGACAAAAGATGAAAAAACAAGTAATGCAGTAATATATATATATATATATATATATATATATATATATAAAAACAAGATAATGCAGCAAAAGATGAAGAAAAAAGTAATAATCCAGTATTTTTTTTTAACAAAAATAACAAGATAATGCAACAAAAGATGAAAAAAGAAAAGCAATGCAGTATTTTATAAAAAACAAAAAAAAACCAAGACAGTGCAACAATAGATGAAAATAAAATACAGTATTTTATTTAAAAAAACAAAACAAGATAATGCAACAAAAGATGAAAAAAAAAAAAAGTAATCCAGTATTTTATTAAAAAACAAACAAACAAGACAATGCAACAAAAGATGAAAATAAAATAATGCAGTATTTTATTAAAAAAGAAAAAAAAAGATACAACAAAAGATGAAAAAAATCCAGTATTTTATAAAAAAATAAAAAAATAAAGATAATGCAACAAAAGATGAAAAAAAAAGTAATCCAGTATTTTATAATAAAAAAGATAACGCAGCAAAAGATGAAAAAAAAATCCAGTATTTTATTTAAAAAAGGGTATTGTTTATGATACACATATACTAAATAAAAACTAATTAATTTAAGGTTTACATTGATTTTAAGTGGATGCACAAATTACATCCACCAACCAAATCAATTCAAGTCTTGCATTCTGTAGAGGACCCCTTTAATATTTGTAGCCTTTCAAATTTCCAGACATCTCCCCATCAGCTCATCTATGGTTTAACTTTTCTCTTCCCCCACCGCCATATCAGTTAAAAAAAAAAAGAAGGTAATAATGAAACATAATCAAGACAACATCAAACCCAATTACCTTGTCACAACGTTTTGCGTCCAAATTAACCTCTTTGCAAAATTTTAGTGCGACAACTTCATAGAAATGATAATTTATCCAGTAAGGACTGCGATTTATTTTTATTTTTTTTTCCTACACGTCTCTCTCTTATTGTATTCTGCCATAAAATTTTATAGCTATTTAGAGAAGCTAATTTACCTACAGGAAACTAAATATCAATAGGTACATAACGAAGGAGGAATTTTTTAGAAGTGGATATGCAGACAGTCCAATCTTCCACTTTTAACTTTTCTTTTAATTCCTAAAGACGTCCAGGCGTGTGCCTAATTTTACGATGTATAACGCGATAGGTTTAACTCTTTATGAGTGTTATTTTTAGCTCTTGCAAATCAGTAGCCATGGTGACTAATGCGGAACTTTTTCTGTAATTGATTTAAACTTTTAATGACTGTAAAACTTTACTTTTTTTTTTTCTTATTTTTAGAATGACTAGGTGGAGATAGCCAATGTCTAGGAAATGTCTCAGTTTTGGGCTGATTAATAGAACCACAGCCAAACTTCAGTCGGTGATCGTCTGAAACGCAGCGTGTTTTATGGAAATAAAACCAAAAGTGGTTTTGATAAATGTTTCCTTTTTAAAAAAAAAAAAAAATGCAATTGAAGTCTCACAACTTTTTTTTTTGTCTCTTATAGTCCTGAATGCCTGCAGGTTATGATTAGTGGTTTATATCATTTTTTTTTTAATATCTTTTTTTTTTTTTTCTGTAAGAATTACATAAAAATACTTTTTTTTCTTCTCCCAGTAAAAATGCTACGTTCTACCCATACCCTTTAGGCCTAATGTACTCTGGACGCTGAGGCAGCCTCTTCTAAACGTTTTTTTTTTTTTTGACAGCTTGAAACTGGCGTTTAAAAATGCCAGTTTAGCCACGTTTAGTTGCGTTTAGATGCGTTTATTTAACCACTTCAGCCCCGGAAGATTTCACCCCCCTTCCTGACCAGAGCACTTTTTGCGATACGGCACTGCGTCGCTTTAACTGTCTATTGCGCGGTTGTGCGACGTTGCATCCAAACAAAATTGGCGTCCTTTTTTTCCCACAAATAGAGCTTTATTTTGGTGGTATTTGATCACCCCTGCGGTTTTTATTTTTTGTGCTATAAACAAAAAAAGAGCAGGAATTTGGAAAAAAACTTATTTAATTTTTTTTACTTTTTGCTATAATAAATATCCCCAAAAAATATATATAAAAAAAGTTTTTTCCTCAGTTTAGGCCGATACGTATTCTTCTACATATTTTTGGTAAAACAAAAAAACGCAATATGCGTATATTGATTGGTTTGCGCAAAAGTTATAGCGTTTACAAAATAGGGTTTTATGGCGTTTTTATTATTCTTTTTTTTTTTAATTAGTAATGGTGGCGATCTGCGATTTGTATCATGACTGCGATATTATGACGGACACATTGGACACTTCTGACACTATTTTGGGACCATTGTAATTTATACAGCGATCAGTGCTATACAAATGCACTGATTACTGTATAAATTACACTGGCAGGGGAGGGGTTAAACACTAGGGAGCGATCAAGGGGTTAAGTGTATCCTAGGGAGTGATTCTATGTGTGGGGGGGTGGGCTACCTAGGAAATGAAAGTAATCACTGCTCCTGGTGACACGGAGCGGTGATCTCTGTCATGACACAAGGTGGAAGGGGGAATGCTTTGTTTACATAGGCGCTTCCCCGTTCTGCGGCTCCATGACATGATTGCTGGGAGTCCGTCGGTCTCGTGGGCATGGTTTGCGATGTACACGGTGGACGCGTGCGTCTGCTATCCCCGCCTCTTAAAGGGGATGTACAGGTACGCCCATTTGCCCACCGCTGCCATTGTGCTGACATATATTGGCGTGATCAGCGACTTATAGCGGGACTGCGATATTGCGGCGGACAATCTGACACTAACTGACACCTTTGTGGGTACCAGTGACATTATACAGTGATCATTGCTAAAAATATGCACTGTCACTGTACTATTGACACTGGCTGGGAAGGGGCTAAAAATCTAGGGCGATCAAAGTGTTAAATGTGTGCCTAACCTGTGTTTGTGTGTACTGTGTGTGGTGCTTTCAATAAGATCTATGATGGATTTTCATTCCCTACTTAGCAGGGGAAGAAAATCCATCACCCCCCCCCCCCCCTGATTGGACAGAGCTCTGCCTTGTGTACATATGCAGGGCTCTGTCCTGTGTCTTAGCTAGATGATCGGCGGGTGCCGGCAGACATCCATTGGCCGGCAACCGCTGATCAGCTTCTGCTGTGAAAAATCACAGCAGAGCCACGCGCCCCCCCCCCCCACCAGGAAGTGCAGAATCACTGCGCAGAGAGGCCGCTGTGTAGCAGTAAATCTGGTTATGTGATTTTTTTATTTATTTTTTGGTAAGAAGTGCATTAAAATACTTTTTTTCAGTGAAAATGCTACTTCCTACCCATACACTTCAGTGCTCTGTGTTGACAGAGCTGAGTAACAACCACACCTCTTGTTATGCAGAGAAGAAGAGGGGCGTGTCTCACCAGCTCTGTTGCATTACAGTGTAAATATAATGCCCTGTGCACACAGCTGGAAATTCCAATGGAAAAAGTTCCAATCGGATTATATTGTCGGAAAATCTGATCGTGTGTGGGCTCTTGATAGAAAGGATGAACCACCGCTCCAAAGTAATCCTCGAGAACTGAAGCTCTGTCTCCTATTGATGAGCCCCAGGTGCTGACCATTACACACACGATGAGCAAACAAGCAGGACAAAACTCTGGATAGCCGCACACTGGAAAAAGACTTGAAATCCCATCTTTAATTGAAACAACGTGGGTCACATAAAAACAAAATCAAAAAATCCACAGCAAAAGGAATAACAGGGTACAGGAAAATACTGACGCGTTTCGCACCGTAATCAGTGCTTAAGCACTGATTACGGTGCGAAACGCGTCAGTATTTTCCTGTACCCTGTTATTCCTTTTCCTGTGGATTTTTTGATCTTGTTTTGATGTGACCCACGTTGATTCAATTAACCAGTTAACAACCGCCCTATAGCCGAATGACGGCTACAGGGCGGTTTCTTAACTCTGGGAGGCCGTCATAAGACGTCCTCCCAGAATTCCGCTCTCGCGCGCCCCCCCTGGGGCGCGCACTCGAGAGCATCCGTGACCGCCGGGTCCACACTACCCGGCGCATCACGGATCAGGGTAAACGGCCGCTCATAGCGGCCGTTTACCACGTGATCGCTCCGTCAAATGACAGAGTGATCACTTGTAAACAAACCGGCGTCATGTTATGACGCCAGTTCCTCCCTCCCCCTCTCTGTACCAATCGGAACAGCGGAGGGGGAAGAGATCGGTGTCAGCAGCGATGTGGGCTGCATCTGCAGTGCCCACATCGCTGCTCACCGAAAATTAACCCCTCAATTCCCTGCCAATACCCTGCAATACCCTGCAACACTCTGCAACACTCTGCAACACTCTGCAATACCCTGCAACACTCTGCAACACTCTGCAATACCCTGCAACGCTCTGCAACACTCTGCAATGCTCTGCAACACTCTGCAACACCCACCAATACCCTGCAACATTCTGCAATGCTCTGCAACACCCGCCAATACCGTGCAACACTCTGCAATGCTCTGCAACACCCTCCAATATCCTACAATGCTCTGCAACGCAATACTCTGCAACGCCATACTCTGAGATACCCAGCCATACCCAGCCATAGTCGGTAATACCCAGCCATAGACACCCCCCCCCCCCCCTCCCGCCGCCCTCCGGTGCTTCTACCGACTCGCCAATACGATCAAATCCAGAATCTTTTTTTTTTTTTTTCAGGCTTCCCAGCTTAGAGGTGAGATGCGGGGTCTTATTGACCCCATATCTCACTGTAAAGAGGACCTGTCATGCCATATTCCTATTACAAGGGATGTTTACATTCCTTGTAATAGGAATAAAAGTGATCAAAAAAATTATTTTTGGGGAAAAAATTTTTTTTTTTTTTTCTTAAAGCGCCCCTGTCCCCATGTGCTCGCATGCAGAAGCGAACGCATACGTAAGTCCCGCCCACATATGAAAACGGTGTTCAAACCACACATGTGAGGTATCACTGCAAACGTTAGAGCGAGAGCAATAATTCTAGCCCTAGACCTCCTCTGTAACTCAAAATATATAACCAGTAAAAAAAAATTAAATCGTCGCCTATGGGGATTTTTAAGTAGCGACGTTTGGCGCCATTCCACGAGCGTGTGCCATTTTGAAGAGTGACATGTTAGGTATCGATTTACTCAGTGTAACTTCATCTTTCACATTATGCAAAAATTGGGCTAACTTTACTGTGTTTTTTTTTTTTTAAGCACAAAACTGTTTTTTTTTAAAAAAAAAGCATTCGAAAAATTGCTGCGCAAATACCGTGCAACGACCACCATTGTATTTTCCAGGGTGTTTGCTAAAAAAACATATATAATGTTTTGGGATTCTATGTAATTTTCTAGAAAATAAATGAGGATTTTTACATGTAGGAGAGAAATGTCAGAATTGGCCTGGGTGCTCCAGAACGCCTGATGGCGCTCCCTGCATGTTGGGCCTCTGTATGTGGCCACACTGTGTAAAAGTCTCACATATGTGGTATCGCCGTACTCGGGAGTAATAGCAGAATGTGTTTTGGGGTGTAATTTGTGGTATGCATATGCTGTGTGAGAAATAAACTGATAATATGACAATTTTGTGAAAAAAAAAAAAAGTAAAAAAAAATCTTGATTTTGCAAAGAATTGTGGGAAAAAATGACAACTTCAAAAAACTCATCATGCCTCTTACTAAATACCTTGGAATGTCTTCTTTCCAAAAAGGGGTCATTTGGGGGGTATTTGTACTTTTCTGGCATGTTAGGGTCTCAAGAATTCAAATAGGCCGTCAGTACTTCAGGTGTGATCAATTTTCAGATATTGGCACCATAGCTTGTGGACTCTATAACTTTCACAAAGACCAAATAATATCCACCAATTTGTACTTATTTTTACCAAAGATATGTAGTGGTATAAATTTTGGCCAAAATTTATGAAGAAAAAATTACTAATCTGCTAAACTTTATAACAGAAACAAAGAAAAATTCATTTTTTTACAGAATTTTCTGTATTTTTTCTTTTATAGCACAAAAAATAAAAAAACACCAAAAGAAAGCTCCATTTGTGTGAAAAAAAGGACACAAATTTCATATAGGTCCAGTGTTGCATGACTGAGTAATTGTCACTCATAATGTGAGAGCACTGAAAGCTGAAAATTGGTCTGGTTATTAAGGGTGTTTAAGTGCCCAGTGGTCAAGTGGTTAAAGATGGGATTTCAAGTCTTTTTCCAGTGTGCGGCTATCCAGAGTTTTGTCCTGCTTGTTTGCCCAACGTGTGTGGGCTCTATCAGACTTTTTCCGTCGGAAATGACAACGGAAAAAAATTTGAGAGTAGGATCTAAAATTTTCCCACAAAAAAATCCGATCGGACTTTTTCCGATCGTTTGTAGAGAATTCTGACGGACAAAGTGGCACGCATGCTGAGATCAAATTACGAGACCAAAGCTATTGGCTACTGGCCACTACGTCAGGGATATGCAATTAGCGGACCTCTAGCTGTTGCAGAACTACAAGTCCCATGAGGCATCGCAAGACTCGGACAGTCACAAGCATGACACCCAGAAGCAGAGGCATAATGGGACTTGTAGTTTTTCATCAGCTGGAGGTCTGCTAATTGCAAATCCCTGCTCTACGTAGTCCAGTCGTACGCAACGAACGTCACCACGTTCCGAACGATCGGATTTTCCGACAACTTTGTCCGACCGTGTGTATGCAACACAAGTTTCGGACAAAATCAGTCGGAAAAAATCAGACGGATTTTGTGGTCGGAACGTCCGACCGTGTGTACGGGGCATTACAGTAAATGCACCAATTATTCTGTATCGCATGCATCAGCCTAATTTTCAGCATAAATTGGGGGGGTTTGTCCAAAAGGGAGGTAAAAACAAGGAAAGGAAAAAAAAAAAAGAGAAAAGATAGATCAACTTCTGTACAACGATCCTGCCCATAGAGGGATCAAATTCGTCCATTTCCTGCTTAACCGGCCAAATTTCGGTCCATCTATGGCCTGCTTCAGCTTTACCTGGCATGGCAACTTCATTAGCATTTCAGTGAAATCCAATTCCTTCCGAATCGGTTGAAAATCAAGCCATGGGTGGTCCTGCGAGCTCCGCCCCGCTCAAAAAAAGTGAATCTGAAAATCAGCTGAGCCATCTGGAAGACGATTGGCCAAACTCTGACGTAGACATGTGCAGAATGGAAAAAAAAAAAAACGTGTTTCATTTCAATTCGTTAATGAACTCATTTCGCTTAGTTAAATTTGTTTTCGGAGTTTAGTTTTCTTTATTTGTTTTCTAATTCGACTGGAATTTTCCTAATTTCGACCAAACTGAATTCAATTAGACCGAATTTGGAAAATTTGAATCGGCATTCGAATTCAGTTTTTTTTTTTCTCGTTTAGAATGCAGCTGTCAAATTTTTCATGTCTAATGCCGCGTACACACGACCGGACTTTCCATCAGAATAAACTCTGACGGTCTTTCTGACGGAGTTCCTCTGAAACGGACTTGCCTACACACGATCACACCAAAGTCCGTTCGTTTAGAACGCGATGATGTAGGACGGGACTAGAAAAGGAAGTTCAATAGCCAGTAGCCAATAGCTGCCCTTGCGTTGTTTTTGGTCCGTCGGACCAGCATACAGACGAGCGATTTTCCCGACAGGAATTGATTCCGTCGGAAAGATTTAAAACATGTTCTATTTCTATGTCCGTCAGAATTTTTGAAAAAAAAAAGTCAGATGAGGCCCCACACATGCTCGTAATATCCAATGAAATTATTCCATCTGACCTTTTCTGAAAGTCCGGTCGTGTGTACGCGGCATAAGAATTGCAATATGTTTACGTTTCATATTCATTTCCAAATTCAAATCGAATTTGAATTTCGTTATTTAGGACTCATTTTGTTTTCGTTATTTCGGAGGATTTGTTCACGTTCGTTTACGTTGCTGTTGTGATTCAGAATTTGGATACACCTCAGTTTCTAAATAATCGCACATGTCTACTGTGATGACATCCTATGAGATGCTATTACTGTTCAGTTATTTAGGCACCCGCAAGTCCCTAGTCTCATGTTTGGTCCGGCAACAGTTGACTTGACCATCAGCCACATGAGTTCATTGACTGTTGTTGATTTTTGAAGGTGAACCTAATGATGTTGCATTGTTGATAACAGGGTATCTGACATCTTATCTTATTAGTAAGCAGTGGCGGCCCGGCCCCTTTCAGGATGCCGGACTCGTGGATTTCTATGGCGGGGTGGGAGGGGGTGGTACTTTTTCAAGCACCTGATTAGAGCCAGCGGCTCTAATAGGCTTCAAAATAGGGTGGGCTCTGGGCACAGAGAGAGAGCGCTGTGATCCCACCCAATTGTGTGACGATAGTGAATTCTTGTTCGCTATTTTCACAATAACCTAGAGTTGCCACCTCATCCCTTTAAACCCGAACATATATGATCTACACAGATTCTGAAGGCTAATTTAATGCAGATAAGGCAACAAGTGAGTTTAATTACCAGCTTAATCAGCCTCAGAACCTGTATAATATGTGTTCGGGTTTAAAGGGATGAGGTGGCAACCTTACACTAACCTTCCTCCCCTCCAATCAGGAGGCAGGGCGTCAGACCTGTTACCTGATTGGCCAAAGCGTCAGGCCGCCCTATTGGATGCCTGGCACTTAGGAAGAGGAGCGGAGGAGACATGTGCTGGAGTGAGATCACTGCCGCTCTGGAGCACTTGGAAAGGAGCTTCTGCCTAGCGGTAAGTGCCAGGGTGTCGGTCAGAGCCGCTTACGGGGAGTGTTGGGGGCGCTGCCAGAGCCACGACTCCCACGAGTGGGAGGGGTCGGTGGACACAGTGGCTGCATATGATGGGCACAAGGGGCTGCATATACTGGGCATATGTGGCTGCATATACTGGGCATATGCGGCTGCATTTGATGGGCAGAAGTGGCTGCATATAATGGGCACAAGTGGCTGCATTTGATGGGCACAGTGGCTCCCTTTGATGGGCACAATGACTGCATATGATGGGCACAAGTGGCTGCATTTGATGGGCTGCATATGATGGGCACAAGTGGCTGCATATCATGGGCACAGTGGCTGCATATGATGGAAAAAAGGGCTGCATATGATGAGCACAGTGGCTGCATATGATGGGCACGCGTGGCTGCATATGATGGGCACAAGTGGCTGCATATGATGGGCACAAGTGGCTGCATTTTATGGGCACAAGTGGCTGCATATGATAGGTAAAGGGGGTGCATATACTGAGCACAAGTGGCTGCATATATTGGGCACAAGTGGCTGCATATGATGGGCACAGTGGCTGCATATGATTGGCACAAGTGGCTGCATTTGATGGGCACAAGTGGCTGCATTTGATGTGCACAGTGGCTGCGTTTGATGTGCACAGTGGCTGCATTTGATGTGCACAGTGGCTGCGTTTGATGGGCACAAGTGGCTGCATTTGATGGGCACAAGTGGCTGCATTTGATGGGCACAAGTGTCTGCATTTGATGGGCACAAGTGGCTGCATATGATAGGTAAAGGGGGTGCATATATTGGGCACAAGTGGCTGCATATATTGGGCACAAGTGGCTGCATATGATGGGCACAGTGGCTGCATATGATGGGCACAGTGGCTGCATATGATGGACACAAGTGGCTGCATATGATGGACACAAGTGGCTGCATTTGATGGGCACAAGTGGCTGCATTTGATGGGCACAATGGCCGAAATTGATGGGCACAGTGGCTGCATTTGATGGGCACAATGGCTACATACAGTGGCTGCATTTGATGGGCACAATGGCTACATTTGATGAGCACAGTGAGACTGCAATTGATGGGGGGGGGGGTTCGGAATTTTTCCGTTTGTTTGCGCCCCCCCCCCCACCCAAAACACTTTGAGCACCAGCCTCCACTGTTAGTAAGCTATTGTTTCATGAGGTTAAAATGTGCAGGAAGGCAAAGCAACATGTGAAAATTGAAGGTTCGCATTACTGGGACTTGGACAGCCCCAACCCCATTAAACACCAAAAGCTTAAAGAATAATCAAGAACATGCTTCCTGAGAGAGCGGGACACTTGAAATCTTGCCAAAATGTGCTCCAGACCATTGCAGGAGGGCATTCATATGCCCAGCTCTCTCTTGTGACTGGGACGGAACGGTGAGGCACAGAAATGTCACTTAAACCTCCTAGAAGCATCGAAGTTTGGAAAGGGCATATTTTTTATTATTATTTTGTAAAAACAATGGCCTTTTGAGCGTTTGGAGGATAGGGGACTATTAGTAGGTATACCTTCTGTTTTAATGCGAGGTCCACTTTAACCACTTCCGGACCACCCACTGTGGATACACGTTGGTACTCTGACCTTAAATTCCAGGAATATGGCAGCAGATCGATCTTTTCAAAGGCGGGTGATCTGCTTTAGGATAAAAGTGGTCTCTGCGGCGGATTTGCCGCGAGATCACTTTTATCGGCGGGGGGAGAGGTGCCCAGACCCCTCCCGTCACGTCCCAGTCGTCTACGTCGCTTACCAGATCCGTCGGTATCGGTAGAGTTGATCCGATGCTTTCCCCTGATGGGCAGGAAGTCAAGTGAGGGAAAGATAGCCCCCCACTCGACTCTATGCCCTTGGAAGACAGGAGCAACGTCAAAAGTCACATCCGCCCCCTGGCCTTAAGCCCTGGTTCACATTGGTGCGATTTGACATGCAATTTGACATGTCAAATCGGCAGCCATTGCCAGCAATGGCAACATCCTAATCGGTACAACGCCTCACCGATTTCAAAAAGTCGTTTCTGTAGTACTTTTTACGATTTCGGGGTGTGATTTCCATTGACATCTGTGCAGATGTCTGTGAAATCGCAGCCGAAATCGGGACTGACATGCGCGAGCGAAATCATGCAAGTTCAGTTGAACTCGCACAGCTTCATTCCCGCAGCTCAGTGTGAACCTGGGACAATTTAAAAAAATAAAAAAATAAAAAATAAATAAAAAGATTTTTTTTTCTTATGCTTTTAAGTGTAAATGTGAGATCTGAGGCCTTTTTGACCCCAGATCTCATATTTAAAGAGGTCCTGTCATGCTTTTTTCTATTACAAGGGATGTTTACATTCCTTGTAATAGGAATAAATGTGATCCAAATTTTTATTTTTAAAAAGACAGTGTAGAAATAAAAAATAAGTAAAATAAATCAAAACTTTTTTTTTTTTTTTGTAAACACCCCGTCCCTCCAAGCTCTCATGCAGAAGCGAACATAAGTCGCGCCCACATATGAAAACAATGTTCAAACCACACATGTGAGGTATCCCCGCAATCATTAGAGCGAGGGCAATAATTCTAGTACTAGACCTCCTCTGTAACTCAAAACTGGTAACCTGTAGAAATTTTGAAACGTCACCTATGGAGATCTTTAAGTGCCAATATTTGTCACCTTTCCACGAGCGAGTGCAATTTTGAAGCGTGACAGGTTCGGTATCAATTTACTCAGCGTAACATTATCTTTCACAATATAGAAAAAAATTGGGCTAACTTTAGCCTTTCAAACACTTTAAAAAAAAGTGTATTTTTCCCCAAAAAATTGCATCTGTAATACCGCCGCGCAAATATGGTTTGACATAAAGTATTGCAACGACCGCCATTTTATTCTCTAGGGTGTCTGAAAAAATATATAAAATGTTTGGGGGTTCTAAGTAATTTTGTAGCAAAAAAAATCATTTTAACTTTGTAAACACCAAGTGTCAAAAATAGGCTTGGTTCTTAAGTGGTTAATGCCTAGGCAGACACTCCGCTTGGTCTCTGTGGCACAGGTTTGAAGACTCTCTCCCCAGCACCACGTGAGAGCAGTGTGAGCCTAACAAGCAAGCACCAGTCCATAAAATAAGGATAAGGTGCTACAACCCAATAAGGTAAAAGAAAAAAAATATCCTCTAGAGCTGTCGGGCGCAGGATGAGCAGTCGAACGTTTGCAAACACGGTTATAGAAGAAGACGATCTGCATACTCCATACATGCTTTTATAAATCTTCAGATTTATTAGTTCTCCATAAAAGACACAATGCTCGTGCAGCAGATGTTAACCTGTTGAACAAGGCTGAAATGTGTTAACATCTGCTACGCGATCATTGTGTCTTTTATGGAGAACAAATAAATCTGAAGGTTTGAAAGAGCCTGTATGGAGTTACGAATCATCTTCTATAAGCAAGCACCAGCCCTGACATTTGAAACCCAAAATTATTGATCGCTTCTCTGCCTTTTGGCTAAGATCAAGTGTAGTACTTGTTCTCATTATTTTTCAGGGACAGAACATCAGTTCCCTTTCCCAGTTGGGGGATGTCATGATTCCTGATGTAATAAGGTGGGTATGGTGGGAGGGATCCTTTTCCTTTCGGGTTGAATCTGGCCTGGTTTACCAGGCTTGCCTCTGGTTTTGGGCAAGACTTGCTCTAAGTACTAAGCTTTCCTGGTAGGAATGGGGCTGCACTTGTTTGGCCCGGGGGGGGGGGGGGGGGGGCTAAAAAAAAAAGCCTGAGGTGCTTGTACCCCCACAGTGGCAGAAAAACTCAGTTTGGAGTAACTCACAGAAGTTGATTTACTAAATGTGGAGAGTACAAAATCTGGTGTGGTTGTGTAGAAACCAATCACCTTCCAGTTTTTTTGTCAAAGCTTAACTGAACAAGCTGAAGTTAGAAGCTGATTGGCCACCATGCACAACTTCACCAGATTGTGCACTCTCCAGTTTCAGTAAATCAACTCCACAGTATGTTTAGTATTGCACCATGGTCACAGCACTCGTGCATGGTTTTTTCTACACCTGCCTCCTGGGCTGGACCTTTTGACCCAGTACCAGAGGAATTTTTATACCAGCCAGAAGGCCTGGCAATCTCTTGCACTTTGGCACTCTAAAGTACTTATTTATTTTTGCACATGCATGTTGCTTTTTACTCACTCATGCTTAGTAGGATGTAGGGTTCTTGGACATGCCCTAAAAGACTTGGTGGGGAGGGCAAGTGGCCCGTAGGTCAGGTTCTTCCTCTCCCATGTGGTTTCCTTTTGTAGAAGACCCACCTAGTACTTGGGTGGACCTTGCCTTGGCAAGTGCCCTGTAGGATGGAGTCCTCCTAGTTTCGGCCAGGGGGGGCACGAGTCCCTTGTCCCTTTCAGGAGCTTTGTACCCCAGGGGTTCAGGGCTAGTGTTTCTAGTATGGCACTGTGGTCACAGCACTTTTGCATGCTTTTTTCTACACTTGTCTCCTGGACTGGACCTTTTTATACCAGCCAGAAGGCCTGGCACTTTCTTGCACTTTGGCACTCTAAAGTACTTATTTATTTTTGCACTTGCAGGTTGCTCTTTACTCACTCGTGAAAAGTAGGGTGTAGGGTCCTTGGACTTGCCCTAAAAGTCTTGGAGGGGAGAGTAAGTGGCCCATTGCTCAGGTTCTTCCTCTCCCATGGGGTCTCCTTTGGAGAAGCCCTACCTAGCACTCACTCATGATAAGTAGGGTGTAGGGTCCTTGGACTTGCCCTAAAAGTCTTGGTGGGGAGAGTAAGTGGGCGATTGGTCAGGTTCCTCCTCTCCCATAGGGTCTCCTTTGGAGAAGCCCTACCTAGCACTCACTCATGATAAGTAGGGTGTAGGGTCCTTGGACTTGCCCTAAAAGTCTTGGTGGGGAGAGTAAGTGGCCGATTGGTCAGGTTCCTCCTCTCCCATGGGGTCTCCTTTGGAGAAGCCCTACCTAGTACTTGGGTAGACCTTGCCTCGGCAGGTACCCTGTAGAATGGGGTCCTCCTAGTTCCAGCCAGGGGGGCCACAAGTCCCTTGTCCCTTTCAGGAGTTTTTTACCCCAGGGGTTCAGGACTATTGTCCTTTCTCTGTGGAGGAGGACCATGTGTTGCACCCTGTGCACTATTTGGTGCGCTCACTTTTTTTGGACCTGGTGTTGGTTTTGTCCAACACTTGGGATATGAAATGACCAATCTCCCAGCTTTCAGCAGCTGAATCGAACCACAAAGGAGCAAAGAAAAGGTAACTATGTGCTGCTGGTAAGTCTGATAGTAAAGTGAACCTGTCAAATAGGCAAAGCCCTGGTTGACTTTCAACTGTTTATAGTAGGTGTTTCCAAAAAAGGTTAATTCAAAATTCTACGACCCACCAAGAGCTATTGCACTAAGTTAAAGGCTGACTCATTATCATTTTATCGTTCATTATCGTTCATTAATAAGCATTAATAAAAAGAGAAAGCCTTGCTAAAAACATCACCTAAAATAAAAAGGACCTCAATAAGGTAGTACGTGAAATTACGATGTGTCAATTGTTAATTATTCCTATATGCCAGCGATTATTATTAATCCATAAAAGCCATGTAGCATTTATCTTCCCCTGTTGCCTCTGTCTTGCTCTACTTCCTTTAAAATGATGAAATGATCAATAATCGTGGCTGCAGCTGGTCCTTGTGTTGGCAGGCTGCCAACCGGCTCCTTCAGAGAACAACAAAAGAGGGGAAAAAAAAGCTTGCACCAATTTCCCAGCGATGATACATGGTGTGCGGCTTTGTTAACTGAACTTTTTTTCTGTCTAACTAGTACAATATGAAGATATGGTGAGAGCTAGCGGAATAAGAAAAAAGCCACTTTATGTCACGTACAATACGGGCTCGTCTCACGCAACTTTTAAATGTTCCACCCTTTGAATCAAACATATACTCAAAAACTTAAAGCGTTATTTAAACCAACAAACAAACAATGTAATATATTGCAGCTTACCAATAATAAACTCTATACTACCACTTCTACCTGTAATAAGGCTTATGCCGCGTACACACGACCGGGCTTTCCAGCAGAAAAGGTCAGACGGAATCATTTCATCGGATATTCCGATCGTGTGTGGGCTTCACGGACTTTTTTTTTCAAAAATTCTGACGGACCTAGAAATAGAACATGTTTTAAATCTGTCCGACAGACTCAATTCCTATCAGGAAAACCGTTCGTCTGTATGCTGGTCCGACGGACCAAATACGGCGCAAGGGTAGCTATTGGCTACTGGCTATTGAACTTCCGTTTCTAGTCCCATCGTACGTCATTGCGTTCAAAACTTTGGTGTGATCGTGTGTAGGCAAGTCCGTTCAGTCGGAACTCCGTCGGAAAGACCGTCGGAGTTTATTCTGATGGAAAGTCCGGTCGTGTGTACGTGGCATTACCCGTAGCTACTGTGAATATCACCTAAACTTGCACGGTTTAGGAGATATTCAGAGTGTATGCAGCCGATAACATCATTGGCGCATGCATTTTGAAGGTCCAGCTTACAGTGCCGGACCTTCAGAGCCCGTGCCGAAAACAACGTCATTGTGGCTCATCAATCACATAGCTGGAGCTTGGCAACCCGGAAGACAGACAGGGGGAACATGTCAGCCCTCTCAGCGGTGACTTTACAGCACTGGAGGGCTTCCTTCCAAGGTGAGTATTTCATAATGTACGGTACATACTAGCACATTATGCCATTGTCTTGCAGGGTTCTTTTTTGTTTTGTTTTTTTAACATTGTCGGTTTACAACCACTTATCGACCGGCCATCATCATTATACTGCAGCAGGTCGGCTTGTTTCCGCAAAGCATCGTAGCTGTACCTTGGCCCTTTAAACAGCTATAGCAGGCATGCACGCTCGACCGCTACACGGCGGGGGAGCTGAGGCACGTGACCGCCGGACATCGTGGCCATCCGCGATCGCTCCACAGAAAGGCAGAACGGGGATCTGTCAATGTAAACAAACAGATCGCCGTTCTGTCAGGGGAGTACAGAGAGATCGTCTGTTCCTAGTGATTACAACCACTTTAACCACTTATCGACCGGCCATCATCATTATACTGCAGCAGGTCGGCTTGTTTCCGCAAAGCGTCGTAGCTGTACCTTGGCCCTTTAAACAGCTATAGCAGGCACGCACGCTCGACCGCTACACGACGGGGGAGTTGAGGCGCGTGACCGCCGGACATCGTGGCCATCCGCGATCGATCCACAGAAAGGCAGAACGGGGATCTGTCAATGTAAACAAACAGATCGCCGTTCTGTCAGGGGAGTAGAGAGAGATCTGCTGTTCCTAGTGATCAGGAACAGTGAACTCTCTCCTCCTCCAGTCAGTCCCCTCCCCCCACAGTTAGAAACACCTCCATAGGGAACACATTTTACCCCTTGATCGCCCCCTAGTGTTAACCTCTTCCCTGCGAGTAAAAATTTATACAGTAATCAGTGCTTTTTTTATAGCTCTGAACGCTGCATAAATGTCACTGGTCCCAAAAAAGTGTCAAAAGTGTCCGATCTATCCCGCTTAAAATCACTGATCACCGTCAATACTAGTAAAATAAAATTAAATAACAAAAATGCCATAAATCTATTCCCATCGTTTGTAGATTATATAAATTTTGCACAAACCAAAAAAGGCCACAAAATCAATATACGCCTATTGCGATTTTTTTTTTTTTTTTTATAAAACATATGTAGAAGAATACATATTGGCCTACACTGATGATGAAGACTTTTTTTATTGTAAAAAATTTTAGTTTTTTTTCAAAATTGACGGTCTTTTTTTGTTTATAGAGCAAAAAGTAAAACATAAGTTGCAGAACATTGGCCTAAATTTATGAAGAAATTAGATTTTTTTTATAGCAGAAAGTAAAAAATATTGTTTTTGCAAAAGTCTCTTTATTTTTTTTGTTTATAGCGCAAAAAATAAAAACCGCAGAGGTGACCACCAAGAGAAAGCTCTCTCTGTGGGAAAAAAAGACGTAAATTTTGTACAATGTCACATGACCACGCAATTGTCAGTTAAAGTGACGCAGTGCCGTATTGCAAAAAATGGCCTATAAACAAAAAAACAGCAACAATTTTGAAAAAAAAATATTCTTCAATTTTTGCTATAATAAATATAGCCCCCCCCCCCCCCCCCCCAAAAAAAAAATCTTCATCAGTTTAGGCCAATATGTATTCTCTTACATATTTTTGGTAAAGCGTATATCGGCATTGATAAACACAGAACAGAAATGGGAATTCTTCAAAAAGACTGTTTGTGAACTGCATAGTATATTCCCATGGTCAATACGTTTAAAACGCTAAAAATAGAACCTATGTGGCTCACAGCCAAAGTTTAAAAAAAAGCTATAAACAATAAGAAAAGAGCTTTTAAAAAATATAAAAATGAAGGAACACTATTGTCGTTTACATGTTATAAAGAATATAACTGAATATGTAAAAAGGAAATCAAGGGTGCAAAAATTCAAAACGAACATCAGATTGCAAAAGATAGTAGGACAAACCTCAAAAGATTCTTCAAACATATTAATAGTAAAAAGGTCAGGTCTGAGCATGTAGGCCCTTTACAAAATAATCTAGAGTGGGTGACTGGGGACAAAGAGAAGGCTAATTTATTAACCACTTCAATACCGGGCACTTATACACCTTTCTGCCCAGACCAATTTTGAGCTTTCAGCACTGTTGCACTTTGAATGACAATTGCGCGGTCATACTAAATTGTTATAATTTTGTTCCCACAAATAGAGCTTTCTTTTGGGGGTATTTGATCGCCTCTGGGATTTTTATTTTCTGCTAAACAAATAAAAAAAGACCTAAAATTTTGAAAAAAATATTTTTTTTGTTTCGGTTACAAAACATTGTAAATAAGTAGGTTTTCTCCTTCACTGATGGGCACTGACGGGGCTGCAGTGACGGGCACTGATAAGGCGGCACTGATGGGCACCGATGATGTGGCACCAATGAAGTGACACTGATAGGCGGCACTGATAGGCACTAATAGGTGGCACTGATATGCGACACAGGCACTGATAGGTGGCACAAATAGGCACCGATAGGTGGCACAGATTGGCATGGATAGGCGGCACGGATGGGCATGGATAGGTGGCATGTATGGGCATGAATAGGCGGCACAGATGTGCAGAGATGGGCACTGATAGGCGGCATGGATGGGCACTGATAGGCGGCATGGATGGGCACTGATAGGCGGCATTGTAGTGTACAGTATTGTACGGATGGATGCCAATCAGTGCCAAACAATAATGCATGCCAATCAGTGATGCCCATTGTGGGCACTGATTGACATCCATTGTGGGCACTGACTGGCATCCCTGGTGGTCTAGGGTGGCATACCTGGTGCTGGGCATCCCTGGTGGTCTGGTGGCGTCCCTGGTGGTCCAGTGTGGGCATCCTCGGGGGGCGATCGGCTCTCCTCTACTCGCATCTGACAGACGCGAGTGAGGAAAAGCCAATCAACGGCTCTTCCTATTTACACTGTGATCAGCCGTGATTGGACACGGCTGATCACGTGATAAAGAGTCTCCGCCAGATACTCTTTACCGAGATCGTAGTTGCGGTGTGTCAGGGGGCACGCAGCGGCTTAATATCCTGAGGACGTCATATGACGCCCAGTCAGGATATTGAAACCACTTTGCCGCCGTCATTTTGCTATATGGCGGGCAGCAAGTGGTTAAATACTTTGTTCAGCTCTGTGTATACAAAGGAGCATGGGGGAGCTCATGTCCATAATGGGGGTGGTAGTGACACAGCCCCAAATGATCCACAATGGCTCAAAAGTAATATGGTCCAGTAATATTTAGACAGAATAAAGGTGGATAAAGCACCTGGACCTGATGGCATCCACCCACGGATCCTAAAAGAATTGAGCTCTGTCATTTCAAAGCCATTCAAAGTCAAATTTCACTAATGACAGGAATGGTACCACTGGATTGGTGTAGGGCCAATGTGGTGCCCATATTTAAAAAAGGGAACAATGTCTTTACTGAGTAACTATAGACCTATTAGTTTAACTTCTATAGTTGGGAAGATACTGGAGAGTTTAATAAAAGATCACATAGATGAGTTATTGCTGGAAAAAAATATCCAGCATGGATTTATAAAAGAGAGAAGTTGTCAGACAAACCTGATTTCTTTTTATGAGGTGGTAAGTAAAACCTTGTACAGAGAGGTGTGGGTGGACGTGGTATACTTGGATTTTGCAAAAGCGTTGGACACAGTTCCCCACACACGGCTCATGTGTAAAGTAAAGTCTACAGGTTTGGAAATATCAGTTTGTAAATGGATAGAAAACTGGCTAAAAGACAGAATTCAGAGAGTAGTGGTTAATGATTCTTATGCCGCATACGCACGACCGGTTTTCCCATCAGAATAAACTCTAAGGCCGCGTACACACGCGGGGACTGTTCGGCCAACTTTGTCCGTCAAACAGTTTCGGCAAACAGTCCGCTCAAAATTAGCATGGACGGACATGGCCACACACGACGTACGAACAGTTTGCTGAAACCGTGCGCGATGACATGAACGGCACGTACGACGGGACGAAAAATACGACGTCCTATACAGTGCATTATAACTTTCGGCGTGTAAAGCCTTTCTGAGCATGCGCGGAACTTAGTTTGTCGAACAAGCCTACACACGAGGGAACTGTTCGCTGAAACAAGGTTTCAGCGGACAGTTTTTCGGAAATTCCGAAAAACCTTGTTCAGCGGACTGTTCGCTGAAACTGTCCGCTGAACGCCCACACACGAGCGGACTGTCCGCCCAAACACTGTTCAGCGGACAAAGTTGGGCGAACAGTCCCCGCGTGTGTACGCGGCCTGACGGTTTTTCTGACGAAATTCCGCTGAAACTGTCTTGCGTACACACGATCACACCAAAGTCCGATCGTCAAGAACGCGGTGATGTACAACACGTATGACGGGACTAGTCGTTTTTGGTCCGTCGGAACAGCATACAGACCAGCGGTTTTCCCGATAGGAATTGGTTCCGTTGCAAATATCTAGAACATGTTCTATTTCTAGGTCCATCTGAATTTTTGAAAAAAAAGTCTGATGGGGCATACACACGATCGGAATATACAATGAAAAGCTTCCGTCTGACTTTTTCTGTCGGACATTCTGCTCGTGTGTATGCGGCATTACTCTGAATGGTCTAAGGTTATCAGTGGTGTACCCCAAGGTTCAGTGTTGGGACCCTTACTTTTTAATACCTTTATAAATGATATTGGGTCTGGGATCAAAAGTACCATATCAATCTTTGCAGATGACACCAAGCTATGCAGTGCAATAACGTCCTTACAGGATGTCTCCAATTTACAAGCCGACCTCAATGCTCTGTCTAATTGGGCAACTATTTGACAAATGGGGTTTAATGTTGATAAATGTAAAGTTCTGCACTTGGGGGCTAAGAATATGCATCATAAACACTAGAGGGAATACAACTGGGGGAATGCATAGTGGAGAAGGATCTGGGGGTTTTGGTAGATCATAAGCTCAATAATAACATGCAATGCCAAGCTGTGGTTTCCAAACCGAAGTCCTTTCTTGTATTAGGAGAGGTATGGACTCCAGAGAGAGAGATATCATTTTGCCCCTCTACAAATCATTATTAAGACCTCATCTGGAATATGCAGTTCCGTTTTGGGCTCCAGCTCTCTAAAAAGGATATCAGGGAACTGGAGAAAGTGCAGAGAAGAGCAACCAAACTGATAAGAGACATGGAGGAGCTCAGCTATGAGGAAAGATTAGAGGAACTGATTTTATTCTCTCTAGAGAAGAGGAGATTAAGGGGGGATATGATCACCATGTACAAATATATAACTGGTCCATATAGTGAACTTGGTGTTGAGTTATTCACTTTGGACAAGGGGACACTCTTTACGCCTAGAGGAAAAGGGATTTCATCTCCAAATATGAGCTGTGAAAATGTGGAATAGACTCCCTGCAAAGGTTGTTCTGGCCAGCTCAGTAGATTGCTTTAGGAAAGAGATTGAGAAAAAATCTGGACAGCCACACTCCAGAAAATAGCCTTTATTTGTCGAGAAAAATCAAAAATACATGCCACAGCAGAACGGACAGAAGAGCTGATGTGTTTCACGCTATGAAACAGTGCTTAATCATGAGCTATGATTAAGCACCGTTTGATCGTGTGAAATGCTATAGCTCTTCTGTCCGTTCTGCTGTGGCATGTATTTTAGATTTTTATTGACGAATAAAGGCTACTTTTTTGGAGTGTGGCTGTCCAGAATTTTTCTCAATCTCATTGCTACATGAATTGCCAGCACCTGTGGCTTCTAAACCAGAGGAGAGGGTCATTCCAATTTGATCTACCTGGAGCGGTGATATCCCTTTCCCTGTTGCTTTAGAAAAGGCCTGGATTATTTCCTAAATGCACACAAAATAACTGGGTACTAAGATTTATAGGTAAAGTTGATCCCGGGAAAATCCGATTGCCTCTTGGGGGTCAAGAAGGAATTTTTCCCCCTGCTGTAGCAAATTGGATCACGCTTTTCTGGTGTTTTTTTTGCCTTCCTCTGAATCAACTGTGGGCATAGGATCGTGTATATGGGATTGTTTGATATTATTTTTTATTTATTTATTTATTTTTATGGTTGCACTAGATGGACTTGTATCTTTTTTTTTTTCAACCTGACTAACTATGGAACTATATTGATTGGTTTGTACAAAAGTTATAACGTCTACAAAATAGGGGATAGATTTATGGCATTTTTATTGTAACTTTTTTTTTTAACTAGTAATGGCAGTGATCAGATTTTTAGCGGGACTGCGACATTGCGGCAGACAGATTGGACACTTTTGACATTTTTTTTGGACCAACGCTATAAAAATGCACCGATTACTGTATAAATGACACTGGCGGGGAAGGGGTTAACACTAGGGGTCGATCAAGGGGTTAAATGTGTTCCCTAGGGAGGTGTTTCTAACTCTGGGGGAGGGGGGGACTGACTGGAGGAGGAGAGAGATCGCTGTTCCTAATCACTAGGAACAGCAGATCTCTCTGTACTCCCCTGACAGAACGGGGATCTGTTTTTTGTTTACAATGACACATCCCCATTCTGCCCACATGCATTAGCTCCCCCCCCCCTGCTGTGCAGCGGGCGCATAGCTGTTAAAGGGACCGCCGGTACGGCGATACGTGGGATCGAACCGACCTGCCACAGTATAATGACGGCGGCTTGTCAGCAAGTGGTTAACAGATGAGCACTGATTGGATCCTTGTTCTGCTTCTTCCGCCCCTATTCTGAGCTTTGCTGTACAGTGACTGCAAAAAGGTGGCACCCAGTCAAATGTGGGTACTTACATTTCTTAGATTACACATAAAAATACATTGAATTATGTATCAATGAATACTGAATGAACAATAAAAGCTGTCTTTTATATCTGTCTGTAGTTCTGGTTCAATTGGTCATAATGTATTGCCGCTCAATAAAAAAAAAAATAACAAGAAAATGAAACAATTGTATATCACTTGTGAATGTTGATTTCCTACTGGACCTTGATGAAAGTGGCACTTAAACTGAAGCAGTGGTTTTGCCACTTGTGCAGCCTGCTTACCCAAATTTGGACAATGAGAATAAGGGATATTTAATTATCCTGCATTGACCTGCAGCCACCCTTCTCCTTCCCTTTGAAATTTGTAAAAAGAAAAGTAGACTGAACAAAAAAATCTACTGATATTTTTTTAAAAGTATGTGTGGTTACTGACATCAAATGCCAGCTTGTTGGGCATATAGCCATATACATTTTTCTGTGCAGTCTAAAAAGCAAATTGATGGGGTAACCAAGAAGTTATTAAGCCAATTTTATTTGTTACTATTTATATTAGATCTTTGTTTAGAAACAAACATTGATTGTACTTTGCAATACATGATTCATAAACCGTGATGGGTTATACTTCCTCTTTTTTCCACTGCAAAGTAAAAGCATAATGGGCTAGTATGCATCACATACTAGCCCATTATGTTGCACTTACCTTAAAACGAAGACTGCCCCCGCTGGTGGCCACATTCACCTTCACCCCCCTTTCTTCCGGGGTAATGGACTCTGACTCTGTGACTGGCTGGAGTCGCATGACGTCACTCCCGCACATGCGCGCAGGAGCAGCCGGTCACGACACAAGCCTTTTAGAAATGGCATGATCGTGCCCTTTCTGCAGTGCCCATGCGCCAATGACGTCGGCACAAGTGCATATGGTAAATTTGTGCTAAACCATGCAAGTTTAAGAAATATTTCCAGTACCTACAGGTGAGCCTTATTATAGGCTTACCTGTAGGTAAAAGTAGTGTAACTGGGTTTAAAACCGCTTTAAGGCACACTGTTGCCGGTGCGGGACAGTGTTCAACCTCTTCCCCCTAGCTGTACGCATATATGCAGCCTCTTGGCGGGGAGGGGGGGGGGGGGGGGGTTCACTCTGAGAAGCCGCATATATATATATATATATATATATATATATATATATATATATATACACAATGTGTAGCGCTGGCCCCTGAAGCGCACGCGCTATGCTTTTTGAAAGTTAAGGTTACACCTGAACTGGAGTTTGGTTTGGGTGCAATTGTTCTAAATTTGAACCTCAGCATCAGTCTAACTGGACTATAAGATGTTCAGCCTGGCCACAGAGGGCACTGTCTCTTCTGGCAGGCATGGAACCACAGTCTGGTTGGGTGCTTTAAATTTACTCTCTTTCCGAGCCCGCCCAGTGGGAAGGTCACTCTTGCTGTGCTCTCTGGGAGAGGGTACTTAAGATGCGGATGTCACATGGTTTGAGGTTCCGGTCCAGAAGGATGTTCTGACTCCATGGTCCTGGTCCTCCTGACCAGCCCCCAGGAAGGCTATGGCCTGGGGTGAGGATCCACCTGACTTGTTGTCTCGGGGCTGGCTAGCCTGAGGCAATGAAACTAAAGCAGGATTCTGAGGTGGTCCAGTGCCGTCTACGGTAGTTGGAGAGGCCCAGTAACTTCATAGCTATCCAGGGGAGGACTCTTCAGAAGAAGGCCACGTACGGGTTGGTTTCTTAGTAAGAGCCTGGAAGGGCTGAAGTACCAAAGTGAATCCAGTCTTGTGGGTATCGCCAAGCTGGCTGAAAGATCCAGGTACCCTACGAGTGTTCCATAAGTGTTCGTTTCCTGAAGTCTACAACACCATCTGTGGCAGAGACGTATTCCTGTATATTCTACAACAACGTCTGTGGCAGAGACTTGTTCCTGAGTAAAGCACCTTGTTGGCTGCTGGGCCTTGTGAGAGAATGACTGTCCAACTTGAATGATCATCCAGCTGTCAATGGCTATTCTCTGGATTAAGTCAAAGTAAGCAAGTTCTTCATTATTTGACTTTGACACTAAGAGTACCTGAACTTCCTTCCTAACCCTCTGATCCTATTTTAAGAGACTGTTAGTTGTCTACGATTGCAAATAAAAATCCCTTTATGCAGATCTGTCGTCAGTCTCTGAGTTACTGGGCCATCCATCTACCACGGGAACCCCCTAGACACAGATCGAGGAGGAGAAGGTAACGGTAAGCCCATTCAAACCAGCAGCTCCTTTGGGGTCAGTGCTACATATATATATATGTGTGTATATATATAGATACATAGATATACATATATAACCCATTCATTCATAATGCTTCCCCCTCCTCTGAAAACGCAGTGTGTTTCTGGGTGCGGGAAATTTTATTTTGCAAATGCGCCATGCAGTTTCCCAGCTGTTGTGTTTTTAAAAGGTGCAGGTTTATGAGTTTACTGCAGGTACAGCAGCCCATTCAAATGAATCGGCTGCTGTTCCCAGGCAAACTAGCAAGTGCATAGGTATGAACCTTGTGTTAAGGGGAAGAACATAACCTGTTTCCCTTCAGACTCTCTGTAACTTGATATACCCTGTATAGAACTTGTGGAAAAGGGGGAGGAAGAGGGTAGAGTCGCTATTCTGACACATTCAGTTGCATGGGTACATTTTGCCTGAGCTTGTGCTATTGAACTGTAATCGGATGGTTTTTTTTTCAGCCACATAATTTTTTTGGTTGAATAATAATGATTTGGTATATTTTCTATATTTTTGGATGCATAGAAAGCACTTTTTGGTCAAGTTCTATTGGCAGATAGCATGTCTAATTTTATTAGGTCTGCATAATGTGCTGTGCAGAGGGTCCGTGTGTTGTGCAGGGGGCTGTAGAAAAGTTTTTTCCTGACACTTCCCTCCCTTAAAATTAGGGTGCGCATTATACGCCTCTGCGTGTTATACGCCGATAAATAAGGTAGTCCCAAACCCTGTAAGGGTCGGTTCACACTAGGACGACTTGTCAGGTGACTTAGCCGCCTGACAAGTAGCATCCCATTCTGTACAATGGAACTGTTCTAATCGGAGCGACACAAGTCGCTCCGACTTAGAAAAAGTTTCCTGTACGACTTTGGGGGCGACTTGAGGCGACTTGCATTGACTTCTATACAGAAGTCCTTTTGCAAGTCGCCGCAGCGGTCGCGTCCAGGTCGCCTGAGGCAGTCGCGCTGTAAGTCTTGTTGCCTCGGTGTGAACCGGACCTAAATGTCACTTTTTTTGCTGGACAGCTTGGTCTACCTGTGAGTAATATATAAGTAAATGTTTGTTAAATAACATAAAAGAAAAACATATACTGAATGTAACCCTATACAGAACACAACATTTTCTCACTATGGTGGGTCTTTAAGAACATTCTAGGTGGCTGAACCCACAAGAGACCCATAAAACCAAAATATCAGTTTTGAGTTGAGATGGTCTTCATATTTATTTGACTATTTCTTTTACTTTAAAGTGAGAAATTAAACTAGGTGCTACTGTCAGTAAGAATTACATTTTACAGCCGTATTCGTCATTTTTATGATAGGCATTAAACTTAGTTTATCAAGTGAAAAATCTGTTCTTATCTTTATGATCAGCACTTAATTGCCTGTATGATGCTATCTGGTTAAATGTTCAATATATTGCTCATACAAATTAGATTTCAGAGTAGTAAAATCAGGTTTTCTTGCCTTTTTTTATGCTTCTAAAAAAGATAATAGTCACAAGTTTTTTACTAGGGTTAGGCAAAGTATCCACCAGGTTCTAGATCTTCTTTAGATTTCAGCCATGTTATCAGTGATTGGTTGGTATTTAAAGTGGCACTGTCAAGTCCTTAAAAATACAGTTTTAAAGTTCCATTCAAGAGAAGATCCATGTTAGTAACCTCTTTGGTGGTCCATGCATCTCACCTCCCCTCAGTTCCAGAATTTCTGAGTTTGTTGGATTTCTTTGTCACCAGCCATGCCCTTTGGTTCCATTCTCTGATCCCTACATCACTGCCCTGTAGTAGAGTCCTGTAGTCGCCTGGAGGAGTCACAGGATGGAACTACAGCACAGGGGGTGCAGGCACCTGGCACTCCCAGAAGAGTTACATCTATTAAATTGACTGGCGGAGACTGCAGCACTGAAACGGAAGAGAGGCAGGGGGCACAGCCAACCAAAGAAGTGACTATACTACCCCTTCTACTGCAGGGAACCTTCAGATCGATCATTTTAGAACAGGGGTCTCCAAACTTTCTAAACAAAGGGCCAGTTTACCATCCTTTAGACTTTAGAGGGGTCGGACTAGGGTCGGTGGAAGTAGAAAATGTCCTGGCATCCAGTGGGAGTAAACAAGAAGATACCGCGCTAAAAAGAGAAAGAAAAAAGAAAAGTGATAAACCAAAACAAACACAATACCCCCTACCAGCAGCAGCTCTAATTTGTGAGACATGTACAAATATAAATATAATAACGGAGAAAAGCTGCGCTAACTTATATATACATTATATATATATATATATATATATATATATACTGTAACCCCTATTTGTGTATTCAATAAAGAAACAATCCAATATTATTGGGTTTCCGCCATTGAGGACTCACAACGAGCCGTGGATATCCCAGTGTGTATTTAATGGCGATGAGTCAGTGCGTCGCCCGTTCCCCAGACAACGTCAGTTGTAGATGAAACGTGCGTAGGGCGGTTGACGCGCTGAGGTCATTGCGACCTGTATGTGAACGGGTGTATGCTGCCGGCCGGTGAAAGAATTCTTAATTTGCTTGTTTTTACTATATACATGTAGGTGCAATTTTTATTTTTATTAAATATTATCCTACGGATTCACACTATGGCCAGTCTTTTCTTCATCTTTATGAACTTATGACGCAGGTGTGCTCCATATGGTCGCTGCTGTCCCTGGTCTATCATTGACGTTTGATCAAGGAAGGGTTACGCCAGTGATTTGAATCTGAAACGTCTCTTGCCGCATGAATAATATCCAGGTGGTCTGTGGAAGTGCTATTACCGGGTTGATGTTTGGATTTATACAGGCTTCAATTAAGCTTGGCTCTGGTAAGCGTACAATCTATGTGGTGGTGGATCACGCGTTGGTGGTGTCTGTACAATCACAGTACAATCACAGTTTTCATTCACCTCTTACTTAATTGGACTTTATTGGACTTTATTTTTCACTGTTGTACATAATATTGGATTGTTTCTTTATTGAATACACAAATAGGGGTTATATATATATATATATATATATATATATATATATATATATATATATATATAAATATATATATATATATATTATGTATATACAAGTTAGCGCCGCTTTTTTACGTTATTCTATCCAGTGGGAGTAAACAATGCTCCATCTTTGGTGTCAGTGAGAGGACTAGTGCACCATTGTTGATGTCACTGCGATAATTGGTACTCTATTGTTGGGTGTCAGTTGGAGATATAGTGCCTCATCCTTGGTGTTAGTGGAAGGAATTCTGCCCGATCATTGGCGTCAGTATGAGGAATAGTGCCCCATCATTGGTGTTAATAACAATGGAAGCTGGTGTTTTTTTTTCTGGGGGGGGGGCAAACAAACGCACACCCCCAAGCGGCACCCACTCCCCCGCTGTTTGCCAGTTGGTCCAGCACTCACCCCATTGGTGGCGGGTGGCAGGCAGTGTGGTGTAGCGGCTCTGTGTCCTCTCCTCCATGGCAGCTTCCAGTTCCCTCCTCCTAGGCATCCAATAGGATTGCCTGTCCTTTCAGTCAATTGGGTGACCGGTGTCAAAACCGGCTTCCTGATTGGCCG